>NC_051179.1:96447588-96462588 GCF_013339695.2 Rhipicephalus sanguineus
CAGAGTGTCTGCGTAGCTGTTCTACATTAACTACTCTCTCCTTTTTTCGGCGATGGCGGTTTTGGATGCGTGCAATCTTCACCGTGTTGCCGCCTAAGAGTTCGACTACTTCGAATGGTCCTTCGTAGAATGGGTCGAGGGTCGATGATCGTGATCCTAGCGTACAGTACACCGTGTCTCCTAGCTGGAAGTTTGGTTCCTTGCGCTTCGCGTCATACCGACTTTCAGCAGCCCTCTGACTTTGCTCGAGGTTTTCTTTGGCTTGTTCTCGCTTTTTGGCCAGCTCTGCCAGCCTAGACACTTCGTTTAGGTCCTCTTCCACATCACCCAGACGAAGTTGGCCCGGAACACGTGGAATGTACCCGTGCATCAGTTCGAACGGTGAGTATCTAGATGATTTTTGCCACGAGACGTTTACGGCAAAGACAGCCTCTGGAAGTTTCCTGTCCCAGTCACGGTGTGGTTCAATTATCTTGCGAAGTAGGGTCATTCCACGCCAAACGTCCCAGACATTGCGCTCGACCCTCTCCAACTGTATTGCAAAAATTGTGGACGTTCATATCAGTGCACTATTTGCCCTCGGAAAGTATTTTTTGGAAAAAAGTTTTTCTTGTCTGTTACAGCGATTTGAATTTTGCCCTAGTGGGTGAAACATAGGTTGCGAAAAAATACCCTAAAAATACAATACTTTACGGAACGCCTTAAATATCTGCTGTTTACTTGAAAAGGAATGCCACCATCTTATTATCACCCATTGACAACCACTACATTGTCCCAAGATGTGGTTTGTGGTGAAGCAATGCTGCAATTCTGCGCCCACTTTAATTATTTTTTAAAAATTCTACGAATATTACAGACAAAATAGGACTATATCACATGGCTGGGTAGTTGGCAGTAAGCGTGTCAAAAAAGTATTGAAGTCGATGACCGAGTAGTTTCGAAGTGGAAGGCGCGAACATTGAAAAATGTGTGAAATGCTCCACGTTCAGGCACATGTAGAGTGGTGATGTATTCCAAGTAAAAATACACGCTTGGTCTTGTTGGGAAGAGTAAACAAAGGACATTTATTTGTGAAAGCTTCATCGGAGTGTTTTTTGTTTTGGGCGAGAAACAAAAATTTATGTTGAGCGTTCGCGGCGTGCCTGGGCGCGGGCCCGTAAGTCCGCTTCACTGCGCCGCCACTGTTCCTTGGGGCAACGGAAGTATGCAGCGCCCACGCGGGTGGCACGATCGTGTGCTCCTGTGAGTTTTCACGTTGCTGAAAACTTGCAAACAGTGTATATGGCTGGCAGAATGTTTCGGAACGGCACTAAAGGCTGCCGGTTAGTAGTCGGAGCAGAACACGATTTCATTGCCACGTCACTGCATGCACACGTACGATAGGCGCAGAGCTTGGGTTGTGTTTTCGATCTCTGCGGAGGTTGCAGTTCTTACTTCCGTTGCCGACGTGTGGTCTTCGCCACTTGAAATGCCTGTGTTGCTGAGTAGGTGGCGAGCCCGGGATTAAGAGTGGTCAGTGGTGATGGCACGAAAAGGTGAAATGTGCGCGTACCTTTGAGGGAGATTGTAGACTCAAACCTTGCTGAGAACTCAACTTTCTGCCACGCTGCATGCGATGCTTTCATCTTAGTAATCGCCTTGCGATTACTAAGCGAAGGCGATAGACATTTAAAAGGACGAAGCGGCCTTAAAGGCGGCTTCGTCCTTTTGTATACTTATCGCTTTCGGTTTCCGTTGTACATGCTCTCCGTCTAAAATATGACACGATAGCAGTATACTCACCATTCGCAATGTTTATCTTACGCGCTGCCAAGGGATGCGGCCGAAAGACGAACCTTCGAGTGCCGCGTGCTCGCTCGGCGACGCGATCACCGGAGCAAAGTTCACCTCTGCCGAAGATCCGAGCGTAAGAATACGTAGCACCATTCGGCTCCGAGGCACGAATGGCGCGAGTCACGTGCAAGCGAGCTGCCCATAAAAAGAATTATAAGTGTATTCCCGGTGCATGTTAGCCACTTTTATTATATAATAATATATTTTAAACGAACCATCACTCGTTTTCCCTGACACTTCGTCGACGGCACTGCGGAAAGCCGAAGAATGCGTGTTGAAACGTGAAAACTCACGGCAGCACACGATCGTGCCACCCGCGTGGGCTCTGCATACTTCCGTTGCCCCAAGGAACAGTGGCGGCGCAGTGAAGCGGACTTACGGGCCCGCGCCCAGGCACGCCGCGAACGCTCAACATAAATTTTTGTTTCTCGCCAAAAACAAAAAACACTCTGATGAAACTCTCAGAAATAAATCGCCTTTGTTTACTCTTCCCAACGAGGCAAAGCGCGCATTTTTACTTGGACTGCATCACCACTCTACATGTGCCTGAACGTCGAGCATTTCACACATTTTTCAATGTTTGCGCCCCTTCCAATTCGAAACTACTCGGTCATCGACTTCAATACTTTTTTGACACGCTTACTGCCAACTATCCAGCCATGTGATATAGTTCTATGTTGTCTGTAATATTCGTAGAATTTTTAAAAAATAATCAAAGTGGGCGCAGAATTGCAGCATTGCTTCACCACAGAGCACATCTTGGGACAAAGTAGTGGTCGTCAATGGGTGATAATAAGATAGTGGCATTCCTTTTCAAGTAAACAGCAGATATTTAAGGCGTTCCGTAAAGTATTGTATTTTTAGAGTATTTTTTCGCAACCTATGTTTCACCCACTAGGGCAAAATTCAAATCACTGTAACAGACAAGAAAAATTTTTTTCCAAAATATACTTTCCGAGGGCAAATAGTGCACTGATATGAACGTCCACAATTTTTTACAATACAATTGGAGAGGGTCGAGCGCAATGTCTGGGACGTTTGGCGTGGAATGACCCAGTATGTTCTTCAGCATTCCCACAATTCGTTCTACCAAGCCATTCGCCTGTGGCCAGTGCGGGGGCGTTGTCATATGAGTGATTCCCAAGCGTCTATGCACTGCTGTTGTCTTCTTGTTGACGAATCCCTTTGCCTGATCCGTTACGATCGCCTTAGGGACTCCAAATCCTGGTATCCATGTGTTCATTAGGAAGTCCAAATAGTACATCGCAGCCGTAGTGGGGACGGCTACTGCATCTATGTAGCGTGTGGCATGATCGATGCAAACTAGTACGTGTTGGTATCCGTTGCGTTCTTCCAACGGTCCGAAGTGATCAAGTGATATCGCTGTGTTTGGATCCGATGGAATCTCCCTTGGCTGTAAGGATCCTTCCGGCGTCGTAGTCCTGCGGTTTATTCTCTTGCATGTGTGACATGATTCAGTCACAACGTAGTTCAGCGCACAAAAACACTGTGCTGTGTCCTTGTCCTCTTACTCGTCTGTTGCCTGTTTTTTTGCGCTGAACTACGTTATGACTGACTCGTTCCAACTCGCCCAACAAGCAACGTTGCTAAGTGACATGATTGCACGTAGTCTCTGACGTGTCGCGACATGCTAGGCCACCAGTATCTTCTCAGGATTTGATTCAGAGTGCGCTGAGTATCCATATGCCCGGTAGCGTCATGGCACATCTGCAGTACTACTTCCCTGAGTGTGCTGCGCACCACCACCTTGGTACCAGTTCCGTCAATGTCACACTTAATGAGAATGTTGTTTCTCATTGCGAACTCTGCGCAGCCCTTTTCTGCTTTTTGTCGAAAACGTTGGCAGTCCGAATCACACGACTGTTGTTCACGTAGGCTGCTGCTGCCTGTTACAATCGCCAAGCAGATCAGCCTGCCACTTAGCGCCTTAGTGGTTGAGAGAGACTCCTGCTCTCTGTCTGGTCCATCGAGTCGGGACAGGGCGTCTGCCTTGTTCTGTTTGCCCGGTTGATGGCAAATCTTGAAGTCGAACTCGGCTAGATCAATGGTCCAGCGCGCGAAGCGGCGGTTTGTTGTAGCCTTTTGCACCAAATATGTGAGACTCAGATTGTCTGTGATTACTGTGAACTTTGGACCCCCTTTGAGGTAAATGGCAAATTTCTCGGTAATTGCCCAGTGGAAGGCCATGCACTCCAGCATGTTCGAGTGAAGTTGGCTGTCGTGAGTGTTCAGCGCACGACTTGCATACTCGATCACACGTTCTTGGGATTCTTGCGTCTGTGTCAGTATGGCGCCTAGACCTTTCTGACTGGCGTTAGTGTGCACTGTTGACGGACAGTCACTGCGGAAGTTTGCAAGTATTGGAGGGTTCTTCAAGGCCTGTTTCAGCAAATCCACAATCTCTTGATGTTCCATCGTCCAAAAGAATTTGGTGTCCTTGGTGAGGAGTTTGCGGAGTGGCTGCGTCTTTGCTGAGAAGTTCTCTATGAACTTTCTGGAGTGATTGAGGAACTGCAGAAACGAGTAAAGATGCTTTTTGTCTCTTGACGGTTCAAATTTGTATATGGATTCGATCCGTTTTGGGTCAGGTACCCTGCCTTCTGAGGTAATCATGAAGCCAAGAAACGACACCTGGTCGTGCACGAATTGGCATTTTTCAATGTCCATTCTCAAGCCGTTGCGTATCACGCGGCGTAATGCCTCTTCCAGAAGTGTGAGGGCCTCTGAAATGGTGCTTGCTCCATGCGCAATGTCGTCCATGCATGTGGTAGTGCGTGCAAGACCGTCGAAAGTCCTCCGCATGACCATCTGCATTGTCTGAGGGGCCTTACAAAATCCAAGCGCCATGCGAAGACACTCGTATTTTCCATCAAGTGTCACAAACGCTGTCTTGTGCGTATCTTCAGGCTTGACACGGATCGTGAGGAAAGCGGTCTTGATATCCATGGTTGTAAAGTAACGTGACCGATCTCTCATGATGTGGTCAAGAGCATCTTCCATGAGTGGCATTGGATAGGGCGGATTCACAGTTTTGGCGTTCAGTTTCCTGTAGTCGTGAACCATTTTCTTCGGTGTAGTGGGATGGTTCGGCTGGTCAATTACAAGAGTAGGAGCAGAGTATTCACTCTGACTTGGTATGATGATTCCTCTCTCCAAATAATCACTGACCTGTTTCCTCATGAACTCCCGGTTCGCATATGAACATCTGTATGGTCGTGAAGCCACAGGAATGGAGTCCCGTAGATCGATTGAATGTTCGGTGTGCGGGCAAGTTCCCAGCCGATTCACATGCGTCGTGAAGGCATCATGATTAGTTGCTAATATTGCATGGAGTTTCTCGCGCTCTTCTGGTGATGCGTCCCGTGTCGTCCGTTTGACCGCAGCCGATATTTTCTGCTCGAGCTCCGGGTCTGGTCCTGGAGAGGTCGGCTTTAGCGAAACAAACATTGTGGTGTTCTCCTTCGCTTGATGTGGCGTTTGCGTAGTGAATGTAGAAATCAGTGCCTCTCCTGTTCGTGGTGGTTGCTGTGGGCTTACTGCATCGACAACTTGTTGGGTTGCGGCCTGGGTAGGTAGGCTGATGAGCGTGACGTCGTTTGAAACATGGAATGTTACATCAACATTGGCCAGACTCCTCCAGTCTGAACCTAATAATAAGTCCATTGTCGGTGGCAACGGGAGGACAAGTACTTCGGGAATTCTGGTTGTTAGTTTACCCACAATAATTGACAGTGAAGTCGTCCATTCGGGTTTGATCTGTTTGTCGAGAACCGTTACTAATTCATGGTCCTTGCAGGTCCCCTTTTCTGCGCTGGCAGGTAGAGCCTTGGGATCCACTATGGATACATTTGATCCAGTGTCGATGCATGCTCTGAGTTCTGTACCTCCTGTTGTGTGGGCTGTCACGATGGGAAGCGCGTCTCCCGTGGTGCGCAAGAAGCAGTGGACATTTCGGTCCTCGGATCTGTCAAACGCTGCATCTTGCCTGCTGTTCCGTCTTTGCTCTGCTTTGAGAGTTGCGATAGTTTTTGGTTTTGGGCAGTCCCTTGATATATGACCGAACAGCGAACAGTTGAAGCATCTTCGCTCTCGGGGGCTGATGTCCGTTAGGCGGTTGGCAGCTAACGGTTTCGGCGCGTAGGTAGAGCTGAAATGGCGCGATCCATCTGTCTTGTTCATCGGCGTATACTTGGGATTAGTACATGAATCGACTACTAGCTTTCGTCGTGAGTCGAGGTTTGCAGCTCGGTCAATAAGTTCCAGCACGGAATTGCAGTTTTGAGACGCTAGCGGCGTAGCCCACTTGTCGTTTTCGATGCCGTTCAAGATGAGCGATATGCGTTCCTCCGCGACGAGCTTGTGAGGGGCTTTCTCAAGCATAGCGTTCTTCGCGTACATATATTGTACGATATTTTCAGTTGGGAGCAGTTTCCGCTCGTTTTGATAGACTAGAAACTCTTGCAGATTCATCTTTCTTTGGAAACGCTCCGTGATAGCATGCTTCCATGTCTCCAAATCTTGGATGTAAATACCGTAGGAACTGTGCCAGTCGCGCGCCGCTCCACGGAGACGCGTGATGGCGTTCAACATCGCGAGCGACTGCGTCCAGTTTGCAAGAGACGCTACGCGTTCTATCTCAGCAAGCCATTCCTTCACGCTTTCTCGCGGGTTTCCTTGGAAGGTATTTATAGCTGAGGCTGTATCGCCGGACGAGTGTACCTGAAGTGGTTGGGTGTTCTGTTGCAATGCTTGTGCAAGCTGACGTTGCGTCTCTACGATGACGCCGAGAACATCGTTCAAGGCGACGGGGTGCATTGCGTTGTCTCCATCGCCTACGTGAGCGGGATCCAGGTCTGGAACGGTGGACGTGCGTGGCTCTGCGGGCCCTTGGTGCGTGCGTTCCCCCCCTGCAGATCTTTCTCCTCCCTCTGGCCGTTGATCTTGGTCGCGATCGGTGCCGAGGTTCAGGGCATGGAGAAGCGTCTGCAGCTGTGACTTAATGTCTTGAATTTCACTCCGTAGATCGTTGTTCTCGTTGAAATCCGTGTTCGACGTCGACTGCGCCATGTTAGCCGTAAGTACGTAACTTAAGGGGTAGAATATCTTGATGGAAGGACCGATTACACTTGATTAAAGAGAACTGTTTATTTCTACACGTTCGATTAACGATCGTCCATCTTGAGTGTGATGATCTCGCGATGCGGCTGCCTTGCCGTGAGCGAGCTCTATGGTGATGCTCACAATATATATATATATATATATATATATATATATGACGAACTCTGATATGGTGACATCAGTTTCGCGAAGCGAACTCATTACGAAGTTATGATGTCACGCTTCTTTTAAGTAACATTTATTCCTTTTATAATGAAACGGAAAACGATAGCCGCCATGATATCGGCTTTTAGTAACAAATGTCTGGTTCACGCGAGGATCAACATTTCAAATGTAGCATAAACAGCGACGTATTTTCCGAGCATAATTTTTCAATGTGACTGCGACAATAAAGTAAGGTTAAAACGTGATTAAGAAAGTGGGCAATTTTGGTCATCCAACGCGAGAAAAAGTGCCAGCTAAAACGCAATAACAGAGCGGGATATCTTTGGAAGCTCATGAGATCACAAACGGTGGTCGAACTCGTCCAGCGTTTAAGAAACGCAAGCTGCAGATATTCAGAGCTTTAGACTGTGGCCGCAAGAAGAATCTCACAGTGTAGTTCAACGTTCCCGCGTGTTCTGGTGCAAATGGCACACCGCAATCGCGTTTTTCGCGTTCCTCAAGTACACTGTACAGTGTTTAAGCACAAATAATTGAATACGTTTTTACAGCTATTCTACGTATATATCATAGCAAACTCAGTACTTAGATGTTGAGGCCCTTAGGCCAGAGCAGCTATTTCACCTTCAAAAGGCCATTTATCACCACTATCTTCTTGCTGGGATGAAAAAAGTAGCACTGTTCCTGCCATACAAAGATGCATACAAGGTACTCACATTTCAAGTGCGTCCAACCGCTGCCAAATGTGGTTTGTCGGCGCGTAAGTTCTTTTTTTATCCTGCCATTGACCAAAATTTTCTGATTGCAGATGGTTGGCCACGAGATGATGCACGCGTTGGATCCACGAGGCATACAATCGCTCGAAGGGTATGAACCAGATGATAAGGATGACGTGATGAGAGAATACACAAAGAGGGCGCTGTGCTTGCGGAAGTCTCATAAGTCTGTCGTGAGTAGACTAACTCAAGTTTGGCCTATTCTAATCTCTATGTCTCTCAATATACTTTTAAGATAGGGATGGACGTACGAAACAATAATAGAACCATATTTCGTACGTGCATCCTTCTCTGCAATCACTATCGTACCGACCCATCGATCGTCACGGCCGATATATATATATATATATATATATATATATATATATATATATATATATATATATATATATATATATATATATATATATATATGTTCAGGTGTTTATCTGCTGGCACTCAGCGACAATACGTAATGGCGACAGTCACGGCAAAGTAGGGACTCTCAGCGTGAGCGGCGTTCTTTCAGGAGAAGCCAGCGAGGACGACTCCCTAGAAGGCGCAGGAGAGCGCAACCAATTACTATGTTCCAAGGCTTCGCTACAATTACCCGGGGTATGAAAAGGGAGCCACCCATTGAGCTAAGAGCTTGTCAGTGTGAGCGGGCCAAAGTAGGCCTTGAGGCGCTCCACGGTGACAATGTCGCGCCCTCGACAAATAAGGTCGGAAATTTGTAAGGGCCCAGATGATGGCCACACTTTTCGTGACGGTATAATTGGTCTAGGCTGTAGTAAGCGTACGGTTCGCGTATGCCATGGCATATTCCTGGGACCCCTGTTTGCGCTGCGCAAGGACAGCGCCGAGGCCTGCATTGCTGGCGTCCGTGTGTACCTTCGTTGGGGCCGTAGGGTTGTAGTGGCGTAGTATGGGAGCAGACCTGAACAAATG
Source organism: Rhipicephalus sanguineus (assembly GCF_013339695.2). Classification (NCBI taxonomy): domain Eukaryota; kingdom Metazoa; phylum Arthropoda; class Arachnida; order Ixodida; family Ixodidae; genus Rhipicephalus; species Rhipicephalus sanguineus. The sequence continues at coordinate 96,456,426 of NC_051179.1, forward strand.
ACGGAGCTTTGGAAATGCGTCGTCGCACTCGGAAGACCACGAATTTAGGGGCCCGTTACTTCGAAGGAGCTTCGTCAGTGGCGATATAATGGTGACAACGTATCATATGAAGCGTGGAAGGTATGAACACAGTCCTACGAATATGTGCCGTTTTTTGACGGACGTAGGTTTAGGAAATTCGGCCAAGGCCCGAAGCTTGGCCAGATCGGGAAGGGTTCCCTCCTTGGACACGATGCAGCCTAAGATTGTCAGCGGCCGTGCTGCAAATCAGCACTTCTTCAAATTCAGTTGGAGGCCGGCGTTGCTCAAACATGTCAAAACATGCCGCAGACTTTGGAGGTGCGTGGCAAGTCCGGAGCCAAAAGGAAGACGTCGTCCAGGTAACAAAAGCACGTGTGCCATTTCAAGTTGCTCAGAACGGTGTCCATCATGCGCTCGAAGGTCGCGGGTACATTACACAGGCCAAACGACATGACGTTGAACTCGTACAAGCCGTCGTCGTGACAAAGGCTGTCTTCGATCGAGCGTCATCAGCCACGGCTATTTGCCAGTACCCTGAGCGCATATCGAGAGATGAAAAAAATTATGGTCCTAGGAGGCTGTCAATCGCGTCATTGATTCGCGGCAGCGGATAAACATCCTTGCGAGTGATCTCGTGGAGCCGTCGGTAGTCCGCACAGAACCATCCTTCTTCGAAATGAGAACAACTGGAGACGTCCATGGGCTGTCCGACGGCCGAATTACATCGTGTCGAAGCATATCGTTGACTTCCTCAATATTTTCTCCATGTTCTGCGGGAGACACGTGATATGGACATTGCGGCAGTGGTGGTTGGGCGCCAGTGTCAATGCGATGCGTAACAGCAGACGTGCGGCCGAAAGAAGTTTGCCCGATATCGAAGAAAAAATGAAATTCTTCAAAAGGCACAGAAGCTGGGAACGCTGGACCGACGTAAGCTTGTCAGCAACAGAGGGACCAAATACATGAGCGGCTGACGAATCAGCCACGAAAACAGCACTGATGGTGCGGGAACTAATACAGTGCGAGTCATCGGTTGCGTTCTGAACTTGTGCGTCTTCTACGGGTTCCACTCTGCCGAGACATTCCTTTCGAACCAACGTAAGAATGTAGGGGGATGGGTTGGTAACAGAAATAGCGGTGCTTCCCTGAGTGACTTGCATGGTCGCGGAAGGTACCAGCAACCCTTTGCTTGTGCAAACGCGGTGAGATGGCGAAAGGAGTGCAATGGTGTAGAAGAGACCGGTGCAGTAGACCGACACAACTGTTGACGAGCTTGGAGGCATTTCGTATCGTATTTGACGAGGATCTTGCTCAATGCCGATGGACTGTCTGCTAGTGTCAAATTTGAGAACAGTGAGAGTTCGATTTCGGCTGGTGGGCAATGAATTACGCCATCGTGGCGTAATCCCATGCAAGGATCCCATGCAAAATCCCACGCAAGGATGACGTCGTGAGAGGATACAATATTTATGGTGAACTCGACGTCGTGCAGAATGTCCTGAATGACGACGCGACCAGTGCATACTGCTGCAGGATGAATACTCAGCGAACTGGCGGTACGGACGAACATCTAGTAAAGTGGAGGCGTGACTTTTCGGAGTAAGTGGCAAAGTTTTGCGTCCATAACGGGTACGGCGGCTCCAGCGTCGATAAGGGCAGATGCGCGAACACCGTCAACAAACACGTCTCTTACAATCCATGGACTTCGTTGAGGGCTTTCACAGTGAGTGACGTCGCGGAGACGGAGAGCGGCGAGTAGACGGAGCTGGGCGTGACGTCGGTGAGATAGGCGGAGGTGGGTCGTAGAATGCACGGCTGGACTGGCTGGTCACAGGTAACGCGACTCGAGGCGGTTGCACGGGATGGCAATTTGTATACATTTTGTATACATAATTTGTATACATCCTTACATGGTTCGCGATGAGTATATATGTTACCTTATCTCGTTGTTTTTTTTTCTTTTTGAATGCTGTTTTTTTTCACCTAGCCAACACCAATTCGCACTTGGGGTTTTTTTTCTTTTCTTCGTTATATCATGTTATACCAGTGTTCTACAGTTTCCGCTTATATGTATCAATAACTATTGTGTACCTTTGCATTCTGATCTGTTCCATGTTATTATTATTTGTCCCGTTCACTGCCTGCTGCTGTCCTATCAAGGAGGGGCTGTCACCTCGTCAAGCTACTCACTGTAGTAGCTTTTTGTGACAGCTCCTATCTTTCCTTTTTCGAAAGATGAATAAACTTGATTTGATTTGATTTGATTTGATTTGAATAACGTGCCACGTGACCGGCGTAACCACATGCAAAGGAGATGGGCCGGTTGTCGGGTGTGCGCCATCGGTTCGCCGGGGCACGTCCCACCCCTGTCGCAGGACGCAATTGACGGGGCGGCTGCTGAAATGACTGAATGGCGGGCTGCAGTCGGGGCCGAGGGATAACGTCAGCATACGTAACCGGCACCCCCGCTTCGAAGGACGGAGCTCTAGCGGCGGTTTCGGCGTAACTCAGTGGGGCAGCGGCAGGAATTACCTGCGGCGTCCTGGCGACAACATGAGCATAACTTTGGGGCGCAGGAGACGGAGGCTGCTGGTGGTACTCAGGCATGACCTGGAGGTTGCTGGTGGTACTCAGGTACTTGATACTCCTCTGGCGTAAGCACCGCACAACTGTTTCGCGACATGGCTGGCGCGTGATGCATTTGAAATCGTCACTCCGAATAATCAGGCTGATCCGCACATGATAAATCATCCGAAGCTGCACGACGAAGACGCACGATTGAGACGAAAGAGACAATGGACATGAAGCCGTTGCCAGGCGACGCTCCGAGTGGGCGCCACGATGACAAGCTTGACATCGTCGACGTTATCATTGCCAGCGCATCGTTAATCAGGGCGATGGGGCTGGCGCGCGCGGGAGGGTTCGGCGGCTGGCTGAACGCGTCACAGTACTGTCGATGTCGCAGGATGCTCAACGCCCGTAGAGTCCCCGTGCGCCGTTTATTCTCGAACTAAAAGAAGTTTCTCGTAATGGACGCACTTCATACTTGACTTAAGCATATTATGCATACCGTGCTGTTGAGTGAAAGCCATATCTCGAGCTTGAGATTTCATTTCATGGCTCCATAAAAAGAAACTAAGAGAGGGTCCCAGCGGCCGATGGGACCTTCCCCTAATATCGCCTACTCTGATATGATTTATTACCTACCGCTTCACACGGCTCGACCAGCACGTGGAATGTGAGAGGGCATAGCTGTGCTACGGTCTGAGTAATAAAGAGGGGGATGAGGTGTGTGCCTGAGTCTTGGATGGATTGGTTCTGCTTAAAATAACATCGAGCTGAACTAGTTGGTACGTATTCATATTAAAGAGACGGGGCATGCAAACACGGACACAAGAGAGAAGTCAAGACACCACTTTCTATTTTGTTTCATGCTTTGTGGTTCGTATCGCTCAGGGACGCTTAGTACACGATGTCGCCATAACGATACAGACACTCAAAAAAGAAAAAATTTGGCAGATCCCACGTACCGTGGGAGTCATGTTATGCGAAGCATGTGGCGGGAAGGTGACTGGCGTAGCTTTTTTTACTGAGCGACACGTTACAAAATGACGCTAAAGATTTGTATAAATTTTATACGTACACATATATGTTGAAGAGCCGCATATGTGTTGTATAACCAGTTGTTTGCGGTTGGGTAACGCTGCCAATGACAATGTGGGAATTACCAACACCAGAAGCTGTAAGCTGATATGTAGTGCTTATACGTGTCCCGAAACGCACGCACGTTTCACGAACCAGTGTTCATGTGTGGCAGACGTTCTTGACAGTTCTTGAACAAGGGCATCATCACCGTGATCACTGAGCACCAGCAGCTGGTCATGACTTGTTATAGGATCCGGCCGTGATGGTGATGACGAAGGGTCCATGTGTAGTGAGGTATGTGGTATAGTAGAGCTGTTGGAATTCGTGGATGCCTCCGTCATTTCGTCGACAAACTGTCTGTCGATAGAGCCGGCAAGATGTCGCAACCTGAAGCCACCCTTCGCTTTGGTGAGGTATATGCCGTCGAGGCTGGTAGGCCTGGATAGTGCTACGTAGACCAACATCAGTGGATGGTGTTTGTCGTATTCGTAGGCTACCTGGGCGTATGTCGCCTACGTAGTGTACTCTACAAAGCGGCTGTAAATCAATCTGGCATCATCCTCGGTCAGCACGAGGCCATCGCCCAGCCTCGTAAGAAATGAAGGGGACACTGCGTCGTTCTGCGGACGAAGTGCACTTCACGGTGCGGTGATGTGGATATCATATATAACTTTCCTTAATGCACTCCTCCGGTGTCGAGCAATGCTTCAATATACCTTGCTGAATCATAGGAATAAAAACATAATGTTTATTAGACTGCTATAAAAGCGGACCCAACACTAGAACCACAGACGTTAATCTGATATGACGCCTGTATCGTAGGAGTACATACCGTAGGAGTATCATGCAGTGTTTATTGCTTTCTTGTAAAATTAGATAGCAAGCACCACAACCACAAGTGACGTTGCACCGCTATTACGCCTGTGTAGGCTGTTTTTCCAAACCATTTTATAGACCTGGCGTGGCTCAGTGGTAGAATACCTGATTGCAACGCAGAATGCTTGGGTTCGATTCGTACTGGGATCCTAATTTTCATTTTTTCCATTCATCGAGTCAATGCTGCCGATGTTGGTTTTCCTTAACGCTCTAGCATTTAAGTTACCAATGTCTGTTCTCGCGTGTTCTCGCGGCTCCTGGGTAGATATAAACTGTCAATCACCTGTTTCGCATACCCGTACACCGCGGCCCGTGGCAAATGGGTATGTGCCACACGTGTCTAGTGGAAAGGGTTTGTCAACGTACGCGACAGGATTTTCACGTTATTCATGTCATGACCCGACAATCATATTCGTCAAATCCTCTTACCCTCCCATGCCAATTTTTGTCTACACCGAGTTAAGGAGGCGACCGTGAGAGCACCCAGACGTAGGCGGCTAGATAGATAAATAGATAGATAGATACGTAGATAGAAACGCTCAAAGTGCCAGAGGTTCGCTAAGAAATGCTTCGCATTTAATAAATGCATGTCGAAAAATTCATTTTTTCAGCAGCTGCGAGCGAACTCTACCAAAATAATCTGCAGGCTGCCAATTCCACTTCCCTTTGAAAGGAGGCAATGCCCAGCTATTCCGTCACAGCGCAGGCTCTGTTTAACAGATTAAGTTTAACAGAGTGAATTTTCACTAGTTTGTGAAGTCGCGTAACTTGCAGACGATTTGATCATATAGCGAAAATTTCGGACCAATGCCGAAGGACCAGTGGCGTGGTAGACGCAGTCGCATAATGATTTATTCTCTTTTGTTGCACCTCAATCTGCATAAGCTATCATTGTGCCATTGGGTATGTTTTCGCGATTTTTCTTAAACTACGCCACACTCAAGCGCTGTGGGTGAGGTCCAGAATATTTCGCCCAATCATATAGGACAAGTGAGGACCACGGAATGCGGAACAGTTCGGCATTATTCCTCCCCTAGTTGCCATTCGTATTTCCCGCAATGGCTGTTGATTGTGACCTTCAAATATTACTTATGTGAGGAACGATGCATTTATGAACCATACTTGCAGTTTGCCTAAGTTGGTACAATTTATTCATGTATCGGAGAAGGCTACGGTTGACGACACATAAGATAGATGCAGACAGGGCAATGCGCGTACTAGCAGCTTTATGTTCCGAAGGGAGTGCCTCGCCTATAGCATAAACACTATGTCAAAACTACGCCACAATGGCAACATTCACCACATTGCACCGAAATAATTTCCAAGATGCGGTGTCTCATGTGCATAAACACATATCACCATGTCACGCACATGCCCTATTTATTGAAAAATTTGCATTTTCTTTTATAAAAAATGCTTCGAGTACCTAGGTTAAACATTCCTTCCGGTCTTTGGTCATATTCGCAACTAACCGAGAATGGGTTCACATTGACTTCTAGAAAAAAAATGCGCAGATCCTCATTCCTAACGTTTAGTGCCCACCCTGTTTCGTGGTTTTTAGCATAGCGTTTCTTCGGCCTTACTTAGCTATTGGAAGACAGATGCGGTGTTTCCTAAACCA